>NC_088901.1:7162706-7175115 GCF_037157495.1 Lathamus discolor
TCATTTCAAAGCAGAACTTCATGTTTCAATGCAGAGCTTAGCTTTTCAAGTGAGAACTTACCATTTCAACGCAGAACTTAGCCTTTCAATGGAGAACTTATCGTTCCAAAGCACAACTTACCTTTTCAATGCAGAACTCAGCGTTTCAATGCAGAACTTAGCATTTCAAAGCAGAGCTTAGCGTTTCAGTGAGAACTTACCGTTTCAATGCAGAACTTAGCGTTTCAAAGGAGAACTTTTTGTTTCAATGCAGAGCTTAGCGTTTCAATGTAGGACTTTAAAGTTTCAACTTTGACTTTCAAAAACCCTGATGCAGTCCCATACCCAGCCTGACCCAATGCCATCCCTTCAGGATGACTCTGTAGTTTCTATACTGGTCGTGATGTGCTGTGGGATAGAATACCCCTTTGGCTAGTTTGGGTCAGGTGTCCCGTCTGCTTCCTCTCGCCTTCTTGTGCCCCTCCTCACTGCAGAGCATGAGAGACTGAAGAATCCTTGATCAGGGTAAGTGCTACCGAGCAACAACTCAACTGACAGTGTGTTACAAGCGTTATTGCCAGAATAAAGCCAGAACACAGCACTGCACCAGCTACAGGGAAGAGAATTATTTCTATCCCAGCCAAAACACCACCCAGGGGGCTGGAAGCTCAACCTCGAGACCAGCACCAGCCCCACTGCCTAAGCAGGGGATGGGAGCTCAGCGCTGAGGCCAGCACCAGCCCCGCTGCCTGCCCAGGCAGCCTTGAAACCCTTCACACCAAAGAACTGCCCCAGTTCCCAAGACAAGCCAGGGCTGCAGCAGCCAGAGGAACTGTGGGTGTCTCTGGAACAGGGACTCCTAGGCAGAGGTTGGAAGCTCCCCACGAACCCTTGGACCATCGTACAGGGTTGATGCACCCGGTTGATGCTGGCGCTGCGGGTGCAGAAGGTCCCTCCTCTTGGCTGCTGCCCCATGATGCTGCAGGTGCTGCTCTGGTGAGTTCTCTGTTGTCTCCCCACAGTGACTGCCATGGGTAGTCGCTGCATGCAATATAAGTGGCGGGAGCGGTGATGACACAGTGTGTGGCAGGTGATGTCACTCCCAGTGTGTCACAGCAGCCCAGCTGCCTGCCCAGGCACCCAGATACCGAGACGGGAACCACCAGAGGAGCTGCTCTTGCCTCTTTCACCGGTAGCTTGCGTTCCGTGTGGCAGCTGTCGTCTCCCGGTGCCTCCGCTGAAGGGTTCCGTGGGGTTCCGTGGCCTCGCACACCTGAACATGGGGTGTTCCACAATCAGCCACCCCTGTGGTCCCTGTGTCCCCATGGTCATTGTGATGTCTGTGTCCCCATGGTTCCCATGTGACCCACCATGTCCTTATGGTCACCATGTCCCCGTGTCCCCAGCGCGTCCCTGTGGTCACTGTGTTGGAACCTTAAGCTAACAATAATGTGTGTGCCTCTAGCATAGTAGAATTGGCCATACTGTTCTAACTAACGTGTAGAGAGAAAGGAGCGTTTGGCTGATGAGGGAAGGAACATCATGGGACTGATAAGAGCTAAGGAGACAGTAAGTAAGAGCAAGGATGCCAGCCTTCAAGACAGCAGAGTGGCGCCCAGCGTGGAGCGAGACTGGAGCGGAGCAGAAGCAAGGACATACCAACTGCTACCTGGGCACTAGGACCTTGCGAGCCTGCACAAGCACTGAGGTCATTCGGTAAGCACAGTGAGGAAGCGCCGTGCTGCGCTGCCATGGCTCCGAGAGCCCCACAGAGCAGGGCTCGCGACAAGAAGGAGAAAAAGGCTTTTGGAATGTTCCTGCTGGCGCTGATCAGGCTGAAATGGAACCAGCCGGGAAAGTTTGCTCCCCCCAAGCCATCCGTGCCTCTGGGATGGCAGAATTCTCTGACCCCCAACTTGGGGGGCAGTTGTGGGTCTGGGGGAGTCACATGGGAGTTTCTTGGCCGGCAGTTCTGTGTCTGGGGGTAACGTGGGCTTCACTTGGGGGTCACTTAGGGGGCAGTTGTGGTGTGGGGCTTCACTTGGGCGTTACTTGGGGGGCAGTTGTGGGTGTGGAGGTTCACTTGGGGGGCACTTGTGGGTCTGCAGGGTCACTGGGGGGTCATTTGTGGGCCAGTTGTGTGTCTTGGGAGTCACTCCAGAGTCACCTGGGGGGCAGTTATGGGTCTGGGGTATCACTGGGTGTGCAGTTGTGGGTCTGGAGAGTCACTCAGGGGTCACCTGGAGAGTAGTTGTGGATCTGGGGGGGGGGTCACATGGGAGGCAGTTGTGGGTATGGGGGTTCGCTTGGGGGGCAGTTGTGGGTTTGGGTGGTCACTTGGGGGTCACTTGTGAGGCATTGTGGGTCTGGGGGGTCACTTGGTGGGGCAGTTGTGGGTCTGGGTGTTCACATCAGAGCCACTTGGGGGGCAGATGTGGGGCACGGGGTCATTTGGGGGTGTAGTTATGGGTTTGGGGAGTTCACTTGGGGGAATTTGGCTGCAGTTGTGCTCCTGGGCAAGACACTTTGGGGGCAGTTGTGGGTGTGTGGGTCACTGGGGTTCTCTTGGGGGCAGTTCAGGGTCTGGGGGTGACTGGGGAGTCACTGGGGGCAGTTGTGGGTGCAGGGTGTCACTCGGGGGGCGTTCTGGCTCTATGGGTGTCACTTGCAGGGCAGATTTGGGTCACTTTGGGGGCAGTTGTGGGTCTGTGGAGTCACTCGGGGGTCATTTGAGGGGACAGTTGTTGGGCTGGGGTGTCACTTGGGGTCACTTTGGGGCAGTTGTGGGTCTGGGAAGTCACTTAGGGGTCACTTGGGGGGCAGTTGGGGGTTTGCGGAGTCATTGGGGGTTGATTCGGAGAAAACTCCAGGAACAAACTCGCCAACAAAGTTAAAGTTGGCAAGCAGCTATTCTTTATTGCGGCGCTGGGAGACACACGGGGGATAGCTCCTCCTAAAGGGTATCACCATATTGCTCCCCAGTAGGTGTTTCATGGGTTCATTAACACCACAAACATAGCAATTACCCTGTCCTTCTATTTACCACTTAGTTTAACTGTGCCCATCCCGGACATCTGCTAGTCCCGGATACTCCCCACCCCCAGGTCCTGTTTCTCTATTCTGCTTTTCTTACACTTTTTGTACTAAGCTCCTAAGGACCTACAACTATGTCAACTGCCTCCGAGCACCGCAGTTACTTTCCATTACAAAGCCATCAAACTTCACATTACTTAAAACCGATTCCATTTTGTGCTTTCCTGCCTCCTTGTCTCAATGATGAGGCCGTTGCCCAGGAGTGCAGCCAGGGAGGTGCCCAGGGGCAGCCAGAAGCTGCAGAGCTGGCATCTGGGTGTCTGCAAATGGCAGGAGGAGGAACTGGGTGATGGAGCTGCCATTGACATGTGCTGCCTGTGGGCATGGAGCCTGTTCAAAGAAGGAAAGGGCAGGGAAGAATTATGACAGGCTCCTCCAAGCAAATCCACTGCATTTCTCATAGAAATCCCCCCAGCTGAAATGCATTTCCTTTCTCTGGTTTGTGTTGGCTGAGTGTGCTGTGAGGAGCAGGACCTCTGCCCATGTGCTGCCCTGGCGTCAGCTTTGCTCTGAAGCAGTGCTTTGCCCAGCTCTGATGTTCAGAAGGGACGTCAGATGAAATCCAACTTGTCTGTAAAGTTCAGTACTGGCACTCATGACTCGGATGAGTCTGGGCAGCACAAGACAGGCTCAACAGGGCCTCAGAATCATTTTGACTGTGTTATTTATTTACTGGCATATCACTGCTGAGGGTTTTTATTTGGGGCGTAAACCATTCTTTGTATGACCGAAAACCTGAAGAGTATCTAGGCAGGGAGAAGTTCTCAGCTCTTTGTAGCTCAGGGCAGAGCCAGGAGAGCTGCAGTGTCCATCGGTCCTTCCCCATGTGCCCTGTGCTTACCTTTGCGCTGCCCGCAAGCCGCCTTCAAACACAAATTAAGCTCAACCCCCCCGCCAATAGGAGTTCTGCGCCTCACGCCCAGACGTAGCGATACCTTCTTGAAAATGGGGTTATATTACCCTTTTTCCACTTGTCGGGAACTTCACCCGACTGCCACGATTTTTCAAATATGATGGACAAATAGGATGGATTTCTGGATTAGTAGTTTTACAAGCATTATTGTTCTTCCTGTTATGGCAAATTATGAAGGAAAACCCCTTCATCTGCTATGAAAATAAAGTTATTCTTATAATCTGTTAAGTTTGTTTTTTCAGTTGTCTGTATCACCTACAGGCTGCTGTCTCTGTCAGCATTTTTATTCTGTTTGTGCTTTGCAGTTCGCTGAAGTAGATGTATATTCTGAAAATAAACTTGAATCGATTAAAGTGGCTAACATACAGCGATGCCTCTGTTTTGAAAATTGAGTTCAGGCACAGGCTGTCTGGCAGGAGTGGAGGTGCCTTTTTGCTTCAGTTTTACTGATTAAGCTTTTAGAGTTGCTTTTGAAGGTGGAAGAGGGGTCAGAGTAGCATCAGATTCACACGTTACTGTCTTTACTGAATTGATATGAATGACCCCCTTTGAAGATTGAAGAATGTGGCACGAGCATGCATAAAGCCTCTCAGACTTTGAGGAGCGTGACCTTTTGTCTTTTGTGCATGATCTTCTGGTTGGCTATTGATATGTTTTGCTATTCAGGGATGATGACTCTAGATACATTTGATTAAAGAAAGAAATTAAAATTCAGTAACCTCCTCAGTGTCAGTGCACCTCTGCTGAAGACTCTCTAATATTGCTAGCATTACTGTGAGGTTAAGCTGGTAGTTTTGTTTTACTGTGTTTCGGCTGTGTTACCTAGCTCTGGAACTGGGCCAACCTACGCTCATTACTGCCTTTTTTTTTTCTCTCTAGGTTTCACCCTTCACAGCAGGGAGTATAGATGCTCATTCAGAAAAGCTTATCCAATAGGTGCCAGCATAATTAATAAATCTTTTCTGCTTTTCACTAAGAATTGTAATCATGCATTCATGCCTTAAAAAGCAGCGATGTTCCATCCCTCAGCTGGGGGACACACTGCCTTCCTGCAGTGTCATTTCTCAGCTGAGAGACAGAGTTTGATCTAAAAATCAAGATTTTGTAGAATCATGATGACCTCGAAAGGAGGATTGAAAGGGGACTCTCGGGCTTTCCCAGAGCACACAGAGCATTTATGTTGGAAAAGACCCTTAAGATCGAGTCCAAGCATTAACCACTCTCAAGTCCAGCACTAAGCCATGTCCACAAGTCCCAAATCTACATGGCTTTTAAATACCTCCAGGGAAGGTGACACATCAACAGCTGTGGGCAGCCTTTTTCTTGTCCCCTCATCAAACAGGACAGGCAGGCCAGGACAGGCTGGGAGCTCCTTTACCCCTGCTGAAGGAAGGGATTCAGGGAACTGGAAGGGGACTCAGCTCCCTCCCATGAACACCACAAAACTCTCACTTCCTCAGAAGGTGAAAATGTACCAATATATAGATGATGTCTTAATCAGAGGAGATTGCCCCGAAGAACTACAGCAACCACAGCGTGGCGAGCACCCCATGGTGCAGAAGTTGAAGTTCCACCTAAGGAATGTCAGAAACCAAGCAGAAACCAGTCAAATCGGGGGGTACTTGGTGGATAGCAGCAGTGCAGTGATTGCTGCAGACACCTTCAGAAAAACAGAACAAGGGCAGATGCCCCAGTCTAGGAAGGAATTACAACAGCTTGTGGGGTCCTCCAGGACACTGGAGGGAACATGGCCCTGGATTCCCTATCATTGCTTGCCCACTGTACTCACTGTTACGAAAGGGAAAACCATGGGAATGGAATCTAGAGCATGAGGAAGCAGGAACTACCTAATACAGGAATTAAAACCATACAGTCAGTTGGGCCTGTACATCCCCACCACCCTCTCATAGTAGAATGGGCTTTTGCTGAGCATGGCTCTTCCTGTGACCTATTCACACTGGCCCTGACGGAACAAAAAGCACTTTCATGTTCAAGTCGCCTCTTTCATAGACACTGAACCGCATGGAGAGAGCCCCCTCTGTCCCAGCGCTCCTGCGGGCCCAGAAACACCCAAGGGATGGGGGGGGCGAGCAAAGGCCGAGGGCTCTGGCTCAGCTCCAGCAGCAGAGGAGGAGGCCAGGAGCCTCGAGAACCTGCCCCTGGGTTGCAGCCTTGGGCACAGAGAGTCCATGAGGAGAAGGGAGAGGGGACAGGAAGGACATGGGGGGCACAGCTCCAAAGGCAGCAGCAGTGCTATCACAGAACACACCCTCACAAACTCTTCTGGACAATCAAAGCAGACTCAAACACAGACTCAAACACCCTCCCTGTGTGCCCTGTGGTGACGGGGGTGCCCCAGCCCTCACAGGGTGCCCTAGGAAGCTGTAGCTGCCCCATCCCTGCCAGTGTCCAAGGCCAGGTTGGATACAGGGACTTGCAGCAACCTGCTCTAGTGGAAAGTGTCCCTGCCCGTGGCAAGGGTTGGAACTGGTGAGCTTTAAGGTCCCTTCCAGCTCAAGCCAGTCTGGGATTCTAGGATTCAGGAATCTGTAGCATGTTGAGGAGAGGATGACCTCGAAAGGAGGATTGAAAGGGGACTCTCAGGCTTTCCCAGAGCACAAAGAGCATTTCCCAGTCTGGAATACAGGAAACGTTGGACCGAGTCCCTGCAGCAAAAGAGAGGCAGAGTAGCACTGCTGGGCTGCAGCTAAGGGCTATCCTAGGCAGAAGTTGGAAAGGAGCAGAGAACAACACAACCTCCTTGGATAGGGGATGACCTGCTTTGCAAGGACAGCAGTGGCAAAGCCCCAGTCCCTGCCACAGGGCTCCCGGGGGAAACACAGGTCCCAGCATGACCGTGTCACCTCAGCCAGCACAGAGCCTCTTCCCACATCCCTCCTCGCATGCAGCACCCACTGCAGTGGCCAAAAAGCCAGGGCAAGAACCAGGCCTAGCACTCACCTGCCAGCGAGCCCACGGCAATGCTTGCCAGCATCATGGGCAGCACCACATTTGCTGCATCTCTGCAGAAGAGAATCCACAGTGTCTGCACCCAGACTGAATTTATCCCCACCAAACACCCTCCAAGCAAAAATCTAACTTCACGGATGAGTTGTGCACAGTTTTTGCCTTGGAAAGTGGTTCTGGGAGACATGGAGTGACTGTCAGCGTTCAAAGCCACAGTTCCCTAGGTCTCGGACCCAGAGCACCTTCAAGCTCTCTGGCTGTGGAGGAGGAATGTTTCTATCTCATCACTCACCCACAACGTGCAGCTGCAGCCAGCCCATGGCCTCCAGCTGGGACCTGAAGAGCTACAGCCAGTGGTCCCCCCACTGCAGCACCATCTGCAGCGAGAAGTTCGTTCTGTTGAACCTCAAGTGGCTCTCGTAGGGGGAGCGGTGGTGCTGGCTCCATCGAAAGCATAAGTGAGGATGGCTCCCTCCCGCTGGGCAGTTTTGTATTCCCAGATGACAGCTCTGCCTCCCTGCAGCGGTGGAACCGTCAGGCACACGGTGCAGCCCATGGCCGAGACGAGTTGCTCTGATGCCGGCCTGAGGTCAGCGGAGCAGCAGGGAGGGAGCGTGTGGCCTGCAGGAGAAAGGAGACGTTAGCGCACAGCTCCTGAGGGGCAGCTCCTGCCACCCGGCAGCGCTGGGTACTTCAGGGTGTCACAGAAGCATGGAATGCTTTGGGTTGGGATGGACCTTAAAGCTCATCCAGCTCCAACCCCTGCCACAGGCACGGACACCTTCCACTAGAGCAGCTTGCTCCAAGCCCCTGTGTCCAACCTGGCCTTGAACACGGCCAGCCATGGGGCAGCCACAGCTCCTCTGGGCACCCAGTGTCCCAGATGGATTCCATTCTGGGCAGCCTGTGACAGTGTCCCACCACACTTACAGGGAAGAGCTTCCTCCTAAGGTCTCATCTTATTCACCCCCCTTTGGCAACTTAAAGCCGTTCCCACTTGTCTGATCACTACATGCCCTTGTAAAGAATCCCCCTCCAGCTTTCCTGTAGGCATCAAACAGATATTGGGAGGCAAACTCATTGTCTAAGTCATCATCTAAATTATCATTTGTATCATCTTCAAATCATTGTCAATTAACAGTTGAATTGAAAGTTAATTATTGCTAAATCACCATTGGATTCCCATTTGATTTTAATTCAGTCCCTGATTAATTACCATTGGTTGTTAACAAGGCCCTTATCCCCACAAGGATGACTTCTCTGAACCATTCCCCTGTGAAGCACAGTGAGGCACAGCTCCAAGTCCATTTCCCTTCAGGTATGCAGCGTCAGATCCAGCAAGTGCCCTCGCTCCCCACTGAGGGCCATGGCAGATGGAGGTAGCCCAGTACAACCGGACGGGGTACAAAGAGAGCTGCAGATAAGGTTCCCGACAGCAGGACAGCTCCTGGCACAAGGACTATCCCAGCTCCAGGGCCAGCCTGCACCGGACGCCCTGTGCTTCCTGCCCTTGGCGGCAGGGTCACAGCGGGGCCCTCTGTGACCCGGTCTGTGACACTCCCCGGTTTGGTCACGTCTCTTGTGCTGCCCTTCCCTTCCCCTGCCCGCATCCCTCTATCCTTCAGGGGGGCACAGAGACCCCTCAGCCGCCCCAGGGGGAAACTGGGAGGAGTCCATCGGGAGGCCCAGATCCCTGCTCAGGGCAGGTTGGGTATCGGTTGATGGGTGGTGAGCAACTGGATTCTCCCCCCTTGTTATTCACATTAGCATTATTATTACTGGTGGCAGCAGTAGTGGTTTTGTGTTATACCTTAGCTACTGGACTGTTCTTATCTCAACCCATGGGAGTTACATTCTTTCCATTCTCCTCCCCTTTCCTCCGAGAGCCAAGGGGGGGAATAGGAAGGAGAGTGAGTGAGCGGCTGTGTGCTTCTGAGCTACCAGCTGTCCTAAACCATGACAGCACCTTTAGCTAAAGTCCCCAGGTCCCAGTGGCACGTTTGAAACCTCTGGTGTTATTAGGACATTGCTAGTGCTCTGCCGCAGTACTGACTGGCATCTCTCCGTTTTTTGGGAGGAAGGTAAAAGCAAGATAGACAGAGCTAAGGGGCAGATAAAATACATCCTTCAAGGGGTTTTAGAAGGCCACTCAAAGGAAAAATCTAGTCTCTGATGGAAACTGGAGTGACATGCCCACTCCATGTGGCAGGGCAAGCTCATGGCTGGAGCTGAGCTGGCACTGGAATTGGTTCCAAGTCTAGAACCCTTCTAGTCACAGCCAGACATTGCTGGATACCCCTACTCTGCCCCCTGATCCCCAGTGCACGAGATCCAGGGTCTGCTTATGCCTTCCCAACAGCTCGTCATGTGTGAGCAAGTGTCAGCTTTCAATAGCTGAGCTAGTGGAGAGGCAAAGATGTGCTCCTTGGCCTCCCTCTGCTCAGCTTTGGGCCAAGGCAGGAGAGCAGGCCTGCTGTTCTGTGGCTGGTCACTGCGCTAAGGTGGTCGTGTGTTCTCAGAAGCCCCAACAGAAAGCAGGGAGGCTCAAAGGCTGGTAGTTGCAAAGCAGAGGAGGAGACATGGGCAGGCTGCCTTACCTTTCCTGGGAGGTAGTCTGCTGACCCTGGCTTCCCTGTTTTGTCTCCTCCAAGGCTGCTTTTGGTTCCATCCTGTACATGGGAGCTCCTTTATTGCAGACGTCCAGTTCCACCTTGGGGAATGCAGCAGGACCTGGTGTCTGTAAGAGTGCCAGGGAGGTTGCTGGGTACGCAAGTGTTCTGCTGACAGGCAGGCTACTCCACAAAATGATCGCACATGTGGTTTAAACAAAGTCACCCATAAATCATACAGTCGCTCTCTCACTCCCCCTACTTCTTGCCCTCCCCCTGCTCCCAGAGGGACAGAAAGGAGAATCGAAAAGAATGCAACCCCCACGGGTTGAGATAAGAACAGTTTAGTATCTAAGGTATAACACAAATCACTACTGCTACCACCAATAATAATAATGATGAAGGAAATAACAAGAGGAAAGAATACAACACCTCAATACCAGCCGACCAATAACTCGCCCCACTCCCCCCAGCTGAGCACCCACCGATACCTCGTCCAACCCTGCAGTCCCTGCCCTTCCGGGTAACTCCGCATTGCATCCTGCCCATGACGTGCTGTGGTATGGAACACCTCTTTGGTCAGCTTAGGTCAGGTGTCCTGTCTCTGCTTCCTCCCAGCTTCCCCTCCTCCCTGGCAGAGCAGGAGGCTCACAAAGTCCTTGGGCAGACCAAACATTTGAGCAGCAGCTGAAAACATCGGCGTTATCAGCACTGTTCCCAGGCCAAAAAATGAAAACACAGCACTGCACTAGCTACTAAGAAGGAGAAAAATGACTGCTACTGCTGAACCCAGGACAGATGGATACAGCCTTGAAGCTTGTTAGGTCCTAAGTGAAGATCCCAAGCCTGGAAGCAGGATGCTCCAGCTGGATGCAGGGATGAAACAGAAGCATGGAAGGCTGGGTTCTCCTTCATCATTTGGGCGTGGAGAGGAGCCTTCAGCATGGATTGGAGCCATAGGACAAGGGGAGATGGGTTCCAACTACAACAGGGTGTCGTGAAAGGAAGACTTGGACGACTCAATATGAGTTACCAGCAAGCTTCGTTTATTGGGCTTCTACCTTCGGTTAATATAACAGTGAATATGCAAATACTAGGCACTTGATTGGTTCTGGCACAAATAAGGCATTGTGTAAGCTCTATATTTTTGCAGCTACACCGTGCACACCCCCACCATCCTCCTTCTCATGCACTTATCACTTAGTGGCCTTGGCTGTGATTGGTCATAGTATGTTGCTGTTTGCCGGTGTCCTTCATTTCCTCATTATCTGGCGTGAGAGGTTTGCACCATGTTCTACACAGATGTCTTGTTTCAGCTCGTTGATGGGAACGTAACCTTTTGACCTTTTTTGACAAGCCAATCCTCCACAACAGGGAAGTTCAGGTTAGAGATAAGGAAGTGAGGGTGCTGGGACACTGGGATGGGTTGGATGGAGAAGGATGATGGATGGGGCTTGGAGCAATGTGGTCTAATGGAAGCTGTCCCCCCTCCTTCTTCATACCATGGCTTAATGGTAGGGCAATGATTGGACTTGATGCTCCTGAAGGTCTTTCCGAACCTGGCAGATTCCCTGATTCCCAGCTCCTGCTTCACACTGTTCCCTGCCCTCCATCCCTCATCCCCATCCATCCCCATGGACCAGAAGAACACGTGGGCGTGCAAAGCATCCTCTCTATGGGAAAACAAGGCAACTTTATCGAAGTTCGAGACAACTGCAAGCGATGCTGCTCCTCAAGTCTTCTTCCCCCCTAGAGCCTGCAGTAACTCCCGCACCTGAGTGGTGAATTCCACCAGCACCCGAACTGGGAAGGAGCAGAAGCCACTGATGCTGGAGGCCGTGGGCGCCGGCATCGTCTCCTGGATGGGAGTATGGGAGACGTGCTGGTGGCTCCATGTCGGGGGCGTGGCAGAGGCTCCCGCGGAGCGGAACATCCCCAGCTGGTAGAGGATCCACTCATGGAAGTGCTGCGTTGAGGTGTAGACCCCCGGATGGTTGGCCCTGGCGCAGCCACGGCCCCAGCTCGTCAACCCCACAACCCAGAAGAAGTTGGCACGCTTGTCCCGGCACATGAGGGGACCGCCGCTGTCACCCTATGGAGGAGAAACAGAGAGGATGAGGATGGGGATGGGTCGACATGGGAACAGCAGAGGGGACCGCCACTGTCACCCTGTGGAGGAGAAGGAGAGAGGATGAGGATGGGGATGGGTGGCCATGGCAACGTCGGAGGGGACCACCACTGTCACCCTATGGGGATGGAAGGGCTCTCCTTCATCATTTGGGTGGGGAGAGGGTCCTTCAGCATGGATTGGAGCCATAGGACGAGGGGTGACGGGTTCCAACTGGAACAGGGGAGTTTGGGTTGGAGATAAGGAGTTGTTTCCTATGAGGGTGGTGGGACACCAGCATGGGTTGGATGGAGAAGGATGGATGGGGCTTGGAGGAACCTGGTCTAATGGAAGGCGTCCCTGCCCCTAGCTTCGAACTGGATGCTTTAAACTCCTTCCCAACCTAACCCATTCCATGAATCCATGCTCATGACATGGTTTAGCGGTGGAATCTCAATGCTCTTAAAGCTCCAACCTCCATGGTCTCCGCGCAGGGATGATGGATCAGGAGGCGGATGCGCTTCCGAAGTTAGGATAAAGGGGAATGCAGAGCAGGGCCATGCAGATGGGAGAGGAGAAGGGAGCCCCAGTGGCACATCCCTACCTGGCAGGTGTCAATGCCACCCTGCGGGTACCCAGCACAGAGGTTGTGTCTCTTGATGGCCCCTCGGTACCATTGGCTGCTGTTGCAGAGCTTGACATCGATGAGGCGGACCTTGGCCTCCTGCAGGGCTGATGGGG